>NW_026136707.1:10400851-10448351 GCF_905237075.1 Dicentrarchus labrax | reverse complement strand
CATAGAGACCACCAAAGGAGAAGATCATGCTGTTGACCTGTAAAATGGAGAGACACAGTGTTGCTTCTCTTGCAGATTTGCTGCAGTGATTGGGAGTGCAAGATCAAATTTACTGGCCTGCATTTTGAGGCCACTGAATGCATTTATCCAGATGGAAATTGGAATTAATGTGTTGTTTGTTTTTCTATTTCTGTGGGGTGTTTGGTGTGTCTCTCCCCTCTCTCAGCTGAGTTCTCTAGCTGATATCCATTTCAATCAGCTCTTTTCACCCACAGGTGACGTGCTCCGTTCAGTTTATCGTTTTCCCTCGCAAGCCTTGTGAAATTTATACACAGGCGTACTGCAGCAGCATACTGCATGCACTGCTGCCCGTAAAAGTGTTGCCTTCAGTGTCAGCAGAGCCCCCTTCTCTGCCGATCTGTCGTACAGTTGCCCAGAGAGATCTGTACTGTACCAGCTGTGAGTAGGGGTAGACAGGAGGGGAGGGTGAGGGAAGAGGAGAGGTGATGAGAGAGACAGAAGGTGTGGAGGGAGCGAGAGATGAGAGAAGGTGTGAGGAGGAGGAGAAGGAGGAGGAGAGAAGGCATGAGGGGAGAGTCGGGGTGAGAGATGGGAAGGCAGCAGAACGAAGGGGAGAGTAAAGAGAGGGGTGGCTGGAATTGAATATCAGAGGGGGGACATGGTTGGGAGGCACAGGAGAAGAGATGAGAGGAATAGAGTCAACATTTGTGTGCTTGTTTTCTCCAACCCCCTGCTCTTCATCAATTTCACCCCATTGATTCATCGACTTTTGCACAGAAAACCTTCAAGCTTAGCTCAATCCCCCCTCGCTTGTCTTCTCTTTTCTTCTGCCAATCCCCTTGTTTCTTCTTGCCTCAATCCTTTCCGTCTCTTCCCTCACCCCTGCAACCTGTGACTTCCTCTGCACAGTTTCCTTTTCCCTCTCTTTTCTCCTGCCTCCCCTTTCATCAGTTGTTTGATGCAACATTAGTGGATAGTTTCCTCAATCCTGCCGCCCACCCAAACCCCTCTCCCACCTTCTCTCCACACATTGCACCCACTGTTCTTTTTAATACCACTAATTAAGGTAAAGCTCGTTAACATAGAACATCAATTAGTCTTTAACAAGATCAGAGGCTGGTGTTTTGGAGCGATTACAGTACTCCCCTCTCCCGATGTTCTTCTCTGGACTCTACCCCGGGTTGTATTGATGAATGTGTTGCATATTCACTTTGGCCTGGAGCAGTGGCAAGCCAAGAATTGCACACACAGGGCGGTGGTGGGGCCGTCATGTGACATGGGATGTTTTGATCGTTAAGTGTAATTCTCAGCAACGATAAATCAAATTCATTAACTGCAAATCAATATTTTATACAATCAATCCGTATAATGTCAGGAAATAATGCCTTCTATTGAAATCAGCAGGGGACACAATTTATCACATCGACTCTAAAATTAAGTACTAAATTGTACTTAAGTCTAAATTGCACACTACTTTACTTTACTGCATGAACTGATTTTGTTTTTGAGTGAACACCTTTAAACATTAAACGATAGTAAGCAGCAGCTCAGTGACGCCTTAAAGCAAAACTTTTCTCAGTTAATACAACACGGTTTTCACACATCACGACTTAAGAGACAGTTTAGAATAAATGAGCAGTGACAGTATATTCTGCCTTTTTTAAAGACTGAAGAAATAACAAGGCAAAGGTTGCTTGAGTGACAAAGACAGTAACGTTTGATTGCTGATGTGCGTCAAGTCAGTCAGACCTTGTGGAGAGATCCAGGGTCTATTAGTTGATTCATTGGTCAATCAACCAATCAATCTGAGGACATATCCTTGGATGGCATGAGGGCATGTTTTGACAGTTTTTTTTACATTTAATGGACTAAGTGATGAATTATCTACAGATTAACCGATAATGAAAAAAATGTCAGCTGCAGCCCTACTTACAGTAGTAGATAGATAAGAATTAGTAGAGCAGACTCAAACTCCTTCATTTACTGCATGTACTTTGTAAATGTAAATTTCAAGTTTTACATCATGCGAAATTAAGAAAATAATGTTGAACTTAGTGACAGAAACATATTTCATAGCTGTCATACATTCTGATTTGAACATTAGTGAAGGTACAGAGAATCTCTGCTGATGGCTTCTGTCACAGCTGCCAAGCTAGCAGTGACAACTCAAAGTACCTATGACTAATTAGATGTAATGGTGACATGATGATGTATTTGATTATGACAAGTTATAGTTAAAATAAAAAAACATCTAGTTCCAGGATGGGAAACCGGCCATAATTTGTGTAGCTCGGTTTACCACCAAGTTTTCAGAGAGTCGTGTGTCTTTCAGAGAGAGAGAGAAGAGCAGCATTCAGATACTAAATTACAGGAGTAACCAGTTTCTGGGGGAAGATCAAGTGCTGTTTTGTATGTAAGGAAAATGTAGTTTTCCATTATGAAGTATGGTACAGTATGACAATAAACAACATCATTATGCTGTAGAAACTTAGAACTTTCATCTGAACTCCATATCAGAGGGTTTCTTTTCCACTAAGGTGGCAGCTGCTAGGGTTTGGCAACCCTGAGGTGCCGCCCCCAGCCCAGTTTCAGCCCAACTCTGGAACAGGACAAGCAAAGACAGTCAAACACAAACTGTAGAATGAATGACAGAAAGTAATTTAACAAACCGGTTGAGATGGAAACAGACAGACAGATGGACAGGTTGGCAGACAGACACATTCATAAACAAAATCACACAGACAGGTACGAACGCACACAACAGAGAGGGAGAATTTAGCGTGCACTTCTTGTACACAGTCGCTATCAAACAGGTGCGCACGCACGCACGCATGCACGCACGCATGCACGCACACACACACACACACACACACACACACACACAAACCTGAGCCAAAGCCCTGCGGCTTGTTTTGGGAATACAAGTCTGGAGGCAGCTAGCAGGCACACAGCTTCACATGGCTGCATGCAATACACAGTCAAACACACACTCTCAAAAAGTACATTCAGTCAGATACCCATGGGTATGCAGTCAGACGCACACACCGAGAGTATACCCAAAAATACACACACACAATGAATAGCATATTCTACACAAACACACACCAGTCACAGTTTTGGATGAGAGAGGACCTCGGGAGCTTGCCCATGGGATCCACACACTTAGAGACACTGTACTGTATATATACATTTGAGTGCACACCACATACACACACACCATAGAGGAAAGGAAGATGAAGAGAAATAATGAAAGAGGATGGAGAGATGTGTAGGAATGTTTTGCGGCGTGCAGCGTTTTGTAGCAGTGTGGTGCGGTCCTTCATGATGATGGATTGGGCAGGAAATGACAGCATAAGTGGTTATTAAAAAGAGGAAATGGGGGCATTTATAAAAACTATGTTAGCCTGTGTCTCCGGCCCATGTCGCATGTCACCCTGGGCTGCTGTGTCATGCCTCCTGATCTGTGAGACTTCCCTGCGCTGCATGTAGGGCCAGCTTTGTTAAAACCCTTTGTCATTCTCTTCTCAAAGAACCCAGCAGCTGGCATTTATAGCAGGCTTTGTACTGGAGTGACTGTGCTGGATTTACTAGGTGCAGGTACCAGGTGCAAAGTTGAATCTGTTTTATTGCCTTATCACTTCATATAAAAATAGCTTTGCTCTATTTTCTTTCAAGTTTGAATGTGGAATTCCTTCATAAACAGGTGCCGACTATACAGCTGTTACAAATGCAAATATGTGTGTTTGCACCTGAATGGAATTTGCACAGCGTGTTATCTACAGTACAACAAGGAGGGGGAGACAAGGGAGGAAGAGGGACCGTCAGCGCAGAGATGGAAGAAAGCCTCTGATGAAGATAGTTTGATGTTCCTGGGCTTGTGTTAATGTGCTTCATCTCTGCATGTAAATAGCTCCAGCTTCTTCTCCAGCCTTGTGATTTGAGACAGTCTTGCAGATTCTCTCCTGGTTTTTGACACTGAAAAGAACGAAATGTACAATACATTTGGAATGCAGGTATTCTTATTCAGGGTCAGGATTAATTTGTTCTCAGTTCAGGTTGTGAGATTTCATTATTCAAGCTGGACATTTTTTCACATCGAAGCCTTCTTTAGTCTATCTCCTGAAAGGTAATTAGGAGTGATTTCTCTCTTTTCAATTATGTAATGGCAATTTCAATCAAATTTTTTTCGAATGAGCCAATAAAGGACCCCAACCTTGGTCTGGTGCTGATCGGGCTCATCAAGATGATTGTTATGTGATCTGTTCAGTGTTAACTGTGGCATATTCTTTATCAAAGACTTCAAGCTTTGGGAAATAGAAACACTCATTCACACATTTTGCACAAAGCAGTGATGGGAAATAGCAAGAAGATCAATTGTTGGCACTGGATGCTCTGTGTCATCTATACCCAAATATTGAGACTGCTGATTACAGTCGCAATCACACAACTGTCTGGAGTGTCACCCTGCAAAGATGCACTATTTTTTGAGTATGCGCTGTATGCATGCATGTGCATCCACGTACCGTGCTCATGTGTGTTGTTTGTCATTTTGTGTGCTTTCTGAGACTTGATAATGTTGAATCATCACTGATGTCTTAGTGCTCTACTAATGCTGCATTAATGCCTTATTGGCAGAGTGGTTAGAATGGAAAAATCTCTTGTTATTTCAACTTGGGAGCGTTCATGCATTATTCCAAGATGGTTAGTCACACCAGATAAATAAAATTAAGCCTAAATTAGTTATATTTATTGTGCTACCTATATTTAGTGGTTCATTAACAAGTAAACCAGAGGCAAACAAACAGTATTTAGCTTATTTTGAACAAGCTGAATTGATTGTAGTAGTGTTAAAATGGGATTTTATTTAGATGTAACTGCCAGCGATGGTGGCTTTGCAGCCATTTTGACGCTTTTTTTTTTACACTTGTGTAGTTCTTTTCTCCAAGTAAAAAATCATAGCTGTCAGAAATTTCTGATATCTCATGACATGAACAGTTTTTCCCTCCCGGCTGCTCGTAATTACGTTCTGTACAATATGAAGTGAAACCATCATAAAGAGCCGTGGCCATCTCAGACTACTGAACACCTCTTTGATGAGTTACTGTTGCTTCATGTGTCAAGACTTGGAAAAAAAAACAGGAGAAGACAGATATTTTATATTTGTTGCAGGGAAACAAACATCACAGTATAAGTGGGCTTCTGGATTTGTCTGAGTGAAGACAACACCACGGGGTTCTGACATTCCCTTCACTAACCTCTCACCACCTTTTACTCTTGAGAATCATCCAATGCTCCAAACCCCCCCCCAAAAAAAAAAAAAAAAACCCTTCACTGGTCTCAATCCTTAAATTCCTCTCCCCTGTTGGGCTTCTGTCTGCATGGGAGTGCATTTCCTGAGCTAAACTGATCCACCAACGTTTATAGGATAGGCTGACAGAAGTGTTTCTAACACCTTTGGTTATGAGCAGGGGCAGAGCCAGATGTGCTGTGAATGAAACTCAAACCTTAACACAACATTGTAACATTGGAGCATTAGTTTGAAGCGGACAGACTCAGCAACATGTGGCACCGGAGACTAGCTTACCGGTCTCTCTTATTCAAAATGTTGTTACATTTTTGGCCGAGTGTAACTGTGCCAGAGTATCTGTACACATACATCCATACTTGTAAAGTCACTTCTGCTGGTGATTTTGCACCTGCCTGTGCCATGACCTTGTACAAAGGAGCGATAGTAATCAGTGAAGGTTTCCCACACCAGTTTAATCTGTTTATCCTCGGAATAAGATTGTGAGTCATTACTATGCAGAACTAGGTGCTTTTTTTTCTGCTGAGAGTGTTGAGCAGCTTCCTAGTTTGTAGTTGTTACAGAATGTTTCACCTTACAGGTCCTGAAGGGCTGCAGTGTCGGCTGCTTTTCATCTTGCTCTTTTAATTAGTGACTGATTTAGATCTGGCTAGGTGATCCCAGTGTCTGGCCAATCAATGAGGGAATTAATGGAAGCGCTGGTGCAAGCAGAGTGGAGCAACACTGTGGCTTTGCGACTACTGGCTCAAGATTGGAATAAGAAAATAATCCTTTTAATGTTATTGTTAAAAAACACAGTATTTGTTCCATGCCTTAACATGATTCTACTAAATTCTGAATATTCCCAGACTTATTTCTACTGTCTCATCACATCTGCTGAAAAACTCTCATCCAATTTGTTCCCGATTTCAATCTCAATGTTTTTTTTTAAGAACAACAATCAGCAAAGCATTTCATTCATGAATGTACAGTACTTTATGTAAATACACAGCATGAATGCATGTTTATTCTTAGATGATTGCACTGCATTGATAGCGCTGTGATATTGAAGCAATTTTCCCCAAACACAAAGCCCTCAGAGTTTCTGGATGCTTGTAAAAGGTTGAGCAGTGAGAAATTATTCCTTTTAAAACAAACAATAAGATAATCCCCCAGGTCGTGCGTTGTAAGGACATTTTGACAGAGGATTTTGGAAGAAAAGCAACAACAGAAAACAATTTATATGTACATTAAAACCAGTAAATTATGTGGTATTATAGTCAAGCTGGGAGCGGAGGAGGCTGGCCAGGGAGCAGCGCTGCAGACCTCTGCTCCTCACGGTATAGAGGTGGGGAAATGAAATATTCTTGCTCCTTGGCCAGCCTTAAAGTAAGCACTTATATTATACAAGCATTGGCAGTGGGCATACAAACTATGTAGTCTCCTTACAAAACCATTTTTATTCATTCAAGTTAGTATATGCCAGTTAAGCTTATTGAAAACATACTCTACATTCTGATATGTGAATTCCTGATGCAAGATCCCCAGACACTGGTCTTTCCACATGAAAGCATATGACCTGAGTGATATTTATGTCCAGACACTCATGAGGGTAGTAAACCATTTGTAGCTGATGTTTCCTGAATGGATGTGTATGTGTGTAGGTGTATGTGTGTGTAAAGGAGAGAGAAGATAAAATAGAGACAGTACTGAAATATTTCTGTGCATCATTCATACACAAATTGATGTAGTTTATTCAGCCTGTGTAACTCTATAAAAATATAGTGTGTGTGTGTAAGTGTGTGTGAGAGAGAGAGCTTGCAATGTCCTGAGGATTACATGAATGACAAGGGGTTGAAAGACATACACACACATACACACTCAAAGTGAATAATTCAAGATGCCCTGACTGTGTTACAAAGCAAAATGAAACAACTGACAAGCCCTTATTTTTATCAGCTGATTTTTCTCTCAGGTTACATGAGTTCATATTTGAGCATTACAAGGAATTACTAGACATGTGCGAGGTTATATTAAAGTACAATTAAATACATTCTCCACTTAGGTAATTATATACCCTGAGCTGAATGCTATGAGTTAGAGAGATGAGATGTGGGAATGTCAAATATTTCAGTAATAATCATCTGTAATGGATGTGATTTCCAGTCACTGCTTTTCTTGTCTGACGTGCCAGAAACCACAGTGGGTAGCAGCACTAAGACATTTTCTTTTTTGTTAAAAAATGAGGTCAGAGAATTGTCAGTGCTACACTGTGGCAGGGTCCAGGGTCAGCTTCATCTCATTTCCATCAATCCATAGAGGGAAGAGAAACAAGGAGTGTCCTCCCATTCAAGTAATGAAATTTATCCCCTGAATGTACGGAAGTGAAGTCCAATTAATTGACACTGTCTCTTGGCAGAAGTGTTTAATTCTCACCCATGAAAAAATATTTGAATTAAAGGCAAGATACTCTGAACCTTGGAGTGAGGGGAGTTTTGTACGACCACATGGAAATTATAGGGACTTGAAATGTCAGAAATGAAATGCCGTTTTGCTGTGAAGAAACATCAAAGTGAGATGTCAAGGTGACTGTTTCATTTTTCTCTTGTAAAAGGTTACAAAATACAGAAAGGACAAAATGAACTAATGGACTACCAGCAAGAAACAAGTGTCATGCAGACCCAGCGGAGATTTCGCTTCCCCCTCTCCTGTAACACAACAGTTTTTATAAAATAATATTTTTTGAATTTGAAAGTAGATATGGTAGAAAATGTGAAGGCCTAGAGGTATAAAACAGTGCAGTTTCATTTTACACCGGATACAGTATTTATTTGTTAAACATAATAACAGAAAGAGTATTGTGTTCCCCTGTGTGTGTGTGCAAGCGTCCTCTATTTGTCTTAAATTTGTTAACCACAATTCATTTCCATTCCATATTCCATATCAGCTAGCCCCTCAAATTTAACTGTTCCACATAAAAAATGGTGCCAAGTTTATAAAAGCGACAAGCTCTGATCTGGTTATCAGCCTGTGGCATGTGTAATATACAAATATTGTGTGTTGCGTTTCCCTGTGAGGACCTGGGTGTCACAAGGGTTTGATAGATGTCTCCGACTTTGTCACTAGAATAGCTTATGATGGCCACGGCTATCAAGACCGGAGAAGCAGCAGCAGCAGCAGCAGCAGCAGCAGCAGCAGGCTTTACTACTGCTGTTTACAGCCATGCAGTAAAAACACACAGTACTGTACGCCCTGCTGCTGCACGCTGCGCTACTTGCCGATCACTCTGCACACTATGCACAATGGGAACAAGAGCCGCTCGCCTGCCTGGTGGCTCTTCTGCTCGACAGGGATCAAAGAGAGAGAAAGAGAGAGATAGGGAGAGAGAGGAAGTGAGGGAGGGGAGGAAGTAGAGGGTGAAAGAAGTACAGGACAAAGACATGTGTGGAAGGAAAGAATGGGGGAGGGCTGGGGAAAAAACAGGCAAGGAGTTGTGGGAAGAGAGGGAGAAAAAGAGGAAAGAGGAGTGAGTGAAAGTGAGACAGCGCAGAGTGAGGCGATAGAGTGACTGCGTGAATGAATGAATGAAAGGATGAATGGACAAGTGACCAGATCAAGTGACTGAGTGAGTAAGACTGAAGTGTGTCTGCAAGCATGCTCATGTCCGTGTGTGTGTGTGTGTGCGTGCGTGTGTCAAGTGAGAGTGTGTGATCGAGTGGATGAGTGGGTGAACAAGTGCAGCAGGACAGAGAGTGAGAGAGAAAGAGAGGGAGATTGGGAGAGGGAGAAAGAGAGAGGGAGAGGATATGTTCCGTCAGAGAGGACACACTCCAGTGGCTGTGATTGAAGTATGGGCCAATTAACACGAGGAGCATTGAGCTCCAGCTGCACTCTTCTCTTCATTCCTCTGCTCCCCCACACTGCCATATTACCCGCACGACACACACACACACACACACACACACACACACACACACACACACACACACACACACACACACACACAGACATTGATACACTCACATATATGCACACTGGGCATCACACTGTGCTGGTACTTTATCTTATCTTTTACTATAGTACAGCTATGGACCCAATGAAATTATAAAGGCTACATACAGCAGTGTTCTCGAGCACACTGCGGTCTTAAATGTGGACGAATAAAAAAAAATGTATTCTTCATCTTCAGGAGATGGTTTCTTATTCTAGGCACTTACAGTGACTCACAGAGACGCTGCAATTTCTTCTAATGGTGTACAGTAGACTATATATTAGCCTGCATATATTTCAGATGTTTTGTGTTGGCTGTGGAAAACTGCCTGGGCTGATTCAGTGCAGCCTGTGCCATAGGCAGCAGGGAGCAGGTCCATTACTCTGCATGACAGACTGGAATGAAGCAGCAGAGCTCCGATGTGGGCAAAACACAACGCTGAACACTGCACTTCCACAACTCCACACTCCAGACTCCACAGACTCCTTCCCCCATTCACATTTCTCCAGCAGATCCGATGCAGCACAAGGTCTGGCACGCTGCCTTCACTGGAGTTCAGTGGGAGAGGCGCTCAGAGAGGCGTGGATGCCAGAAACCGACTTCCACCCAGAGCGGCTCCCTCCTCTCTCGCGATTCACTCTTCCAGAGTCACTGCAGGGGCTCGCTGCAGCTGTAGCATGTACAGTTAAAGGGAAGGAGGGGATCTGATACTCTTAAACATTGTGATTGTTTTCCCTACCATCGCACTGACACCGAGAATCAATTTTTCATTTTGTGTTTAGAGGCTATACAAGTTTTTTTCTGTCTCTTTGGTGTTTGGGGGAATAATATAGGTTGCACTGTAATCCTCTATAGAGGGTTGTACCGTCAAAGTAGTTGAACTGCCTTTAGCGACACAAAACTGCAAAAATGTGTTGATATTTTTCAAACCAGTGAAGAAGTTGTTTGAAAAGCTGCACCTACAGTAACCATCAATTCCTATAGGAAATCATTTGGAATCACAGTAAGCACATTATGCAGTGTAAGTGAAATATTTAAGCAGAGGTGATAAGATGTGTTTTGATTGTGAAGTACTGGCAATTTTAGAAGAGAAAGAGGAGACTGGCTTGCCTGTGTGAATGTTTTCTCTCTCATCTTCTTGATTAGCTGTCTTTGTCAGCCTGAAAATATTCCTGCTCTTAAGTACTCAGTAAATATTCCTGAAGGTGTTTTTAGTTTGCTTGTAACAGTTGCTGGCATGTACGCCAGCTTCCATGGTGCTGTAAATGCCACTTTCTTTGTTTAAAAAGACAAACTAAACAGGCTCAACGGGAAAAATAATTAAACTGTAGATACAGTAAGCTGCTTATTAAAGTGATTGACAAATTGAGAGATCAACAATGTACAATACAAATACTTAAGTGTAACTGCTGATATAATATAATGATTTAGACGGAGAATGATGATAGAAGGTGGGTGCACTGTGGCGAATTCAAAGTTTTAAAGTCTAAAAGAATCATCAAAGAAAGTACTCTTATAAAATTTGAAAGGTTTTATATTCCATCTTTCAGTGCAGTCACAGTCAAAAAAATAATAATTACAATATTTATCGCACTGCTGATGAACACACTTCTAAATAAGAAAAAACACTTTCTATATATATATATATATATATATATATAAAATAATACAATACCATGTGATTACATTACTATGCATGTCTCAATCAAACTGATTCCTTACCTTGAATCCTGTTCAGGGAAAACAGGCTTCTATACACTTTTTGACTAATTGATCCCAATTTAAACATTCCCTGGGTTGTAGGCAGTCCCTTGCCAAATATATGCAGTATACACTTTACTGAATTAGAAGCAGCTCCAAAAACTGGAGAGGATCATTTTTAAAGCTAGGAGGGGAAAAAATATACTAAAATGCGAACATTTGCATTTTAACAAAAGATTCATTTACGGTAGCAAATCAAATGAAACAGTAATCTCTATCTCTTTCTCTCTCCCACTCTCCTCTCTCTTCCTCTGTGTATGTGTGTTTGTTTGAGTGTGTGTGTGTGTGTGTGTGTGTGTGTGTGTGTGTGTGTGTTCGCTGTGAGCCCCCTCACTGCATGCCTTTTTATGATTCAGTTTGCAGAATTGGAACACATAATGAACTATATAGTAAGATATATTTAGGTGAGGATTTCATTATAATTTACTTACGCTTTGCTTTTTTGTAGTGCACCCAGTGAGACGCACGTTCAATAACAGGCAGAGTACACTCTGCAGGAAAAGTGGCTGCTGCATGTGGTAATACACTGTGTTCACACTCCCAACAAGGCTCACTGTGATAGAATGGCACGCGCTGGTTGAGCAGTGCAACATAAACACCTCATGAGAGTGAAATACAGTGACGGGCCTAACAGTTAATGTCTCAGAGCTCAGCACCGTAGAATACAGCTCCACCAAATGATATGATGTACCGTATTCCTGCAGCTTCATCTCTGGCTCTCTCATTTTCTCTCTGTCTCTATGTCCTTCCCATTCTTTCCTGCCACATTTTCCTCGCCTTAAAGAAAACAACAACAACAAAGCCCTGTTTTTCTCCCTCTCCCCTTCATTATTACATTCTCCCTTTTCCCTCTCTCCTACTAACAGGTCTGTCTCTCCCTATCTCTCCACACCTCCATCTATTTTTCTTACTCGTATCTATCTGCCTCCCTCATTCGCCCTCTCATTCCATCTCATTCCACTGCTCTCTCCTTCTTTCTCTGCCTCTCTTTTTTTTTCTGTAGCCCCCCCACCACACATACATGCTCACAGCCCTGTCACTCAAAATAGGAGGTTTGGGATGTGTGTGTATTTGTTTAGGCCAAACACGTATACACATCCCAGTAATCAATATTTCTTTTCCTGCTACTCTCCTCACATATTTTACGCCACCATCCCACCATCCGGCTTCATCCTTTCCTTTCCTTCTCCTGGTCTCCTACTCCCCCCGCCTCCTTCCTCCATCAGTCAGTCCAGCTGAAGTCATATGCCCTGTATTTATAGTACCTTTCCATTTTATTCATTTCACAGCTTTCTTCCCTCTTTGCCCCTTTCCTCTCCTTCCTCCAGTTACTTTTTCTTCTACACCCCACCTCTCTCTTCTTTTCTTTGTGGCTTTCTTTTTCTATCCAAAAGACTGATCAGGGTCAAAGAATCGGCAGACTGTGACAAAGAGAGGAGAGTCGGATGAAGACAGAGTGAAAAACATAGAGAGGAGGAAAGGGGAAATAGAGGCGCAGAAAGGCAGAGTGACTTTAGAGGGAATATTATGTCAGCAGGCCCCTGTTAATCAATGCAATTGTGTTTGGTACCTGAAGCCATGAAAATTGGGAGAAGAGATGGGGAATATGAAAAGACGGAGCACGAGACGTAGCGGGGAGAAAGTGAGAAGGAAATGGAGAAAGGGAGGGAGGGCAGTTGGCACCAGAAGTAAATTGAAAATGATGTGCTGTGTGTTTTGTGTGTGTGCGGCTCACATATTAACCCTGCTATCTCCCAGGTAGTCATTATCTTTCCGTGTGGTTGTTTGTGGGAGTGTGTGCGTCCATGTTTGTGTGTACTGCATTAACCCTCCTATCTCTCTATCATTAAGCTGCTCTATGGGCATAGTGTAGCCATGCATTTATCTTGCGAGAGTGTGTGCTTGTGAGTACATTCAAACACTTGCATGCGTGTGTCTGTGCGTGGATGCAGCTGTGTGAGGGCGAGTGTGTTTACAGTGATCTTAATTGTTGTTATCATTCATGCAGCACAATAACCACCTCCGCCCCCATCTTTGTCTCTGTCTGCTATTAACTCTCTCTCCCTCTCACCCTCCTTCCCTCTAACGGCCAGTTTCTATTTTTCCTCATATTGTTCCCTCTCAGCCTGCAGCCTAAATAGCACCCATTTCATCTTCTTTCTGTCTTTCTTTCCTTCCCTCTATTGTTTTTTTCCCCTCTGCGTTCCATACTCCACGTCCAGTATTTTCTCCAGCCAAAGCTAACTTTTATTACCCCATGATTGGATTCAGAATTCATTACCCTGTCTTGCCAGTATGCAATCTCTGATCAGTTTCTACCTTCTTCCTTCTCACTCTCTGTCTACACCTCTTTCTTTTTTCTTTCTTGCAACCTCCTTCTTCTGTTCTCCTTCCTATTCTCTCCTGATTTGATTTGATGTCCTCTGTATTGGACATTATAGAATCCCCCCTCCACCCACCTGAGTCTAACTTAATCTCTTCTTCTCTTGCTTCTTCTTCTTCTTCTTCTTCTTCTTCTTCTTCTTCTTCTTCTTCTTCTTCTTCTTCTTTGCTGTCTCTCTTTCTTTCAGGCACCCTCTCTTAGTGCGATATATATCTGCCTCCCCCCCTCGGCAGGTTGCCATGGTCGCCATACCTACTCTCTCTCTCCTATTGGTCCTGGCAGAGTGGGCAGGTTTGGTGGACGCCTCTCCCCACCTCCTGCTCCGGCCCAGCCCGCGGGAGCGTGATGCAGGGGCCATGATGAACTTCAACATCGCTGTGATCCACGCCGGTGCTACGGTGCAGGCAGAGGCGGCGGTGGCAGGGCCTGGGGGAAGGGTGCTCTACCCTGGTTTCGGCCGGGTATATGGCTCCCTGGGGGAGAGCGTGGTCACCCAGTGGGGCTCTGCTAACGTCATCTGGCTACAGGTTGGACACTGTCTCATCTACCTACTGCTCATTCAGCCTTACTTGAAGGAAGGGAATAACAATGACCATCCATTATTCATACTCACTCCCATTATTTGAGCTGAATGGGCAGCACACTGCAGCCGTTGTGTGGGCCCTGCTGAATGAGCGGGCGTCTGGCTCTGCTCTTTGACCACAGTTTGTATTGTTAGCCAGACATGTCATGCATACTACAGACACTTTCCATATGAATAACACAAAGTCAAGACACACTGCCCTATTTGGTCAACTCTATTTGTCTCTGTCTTTATCCCTCTCTCTATCTTTTTTCCCAGGTGAATGACAGTAGTCCTAAGACAGTGCTGTCCCAGCTGTGTGAGCTGCTGGCGGCGCGGCCCCTGCAGGGTCTGGTTTATGAAGAGGAAAGGCCACCTCGCACGGCCTGGGGTCCTTTGGCCCCCATGCTGGAGTTTGTCTCTGCGCAAACAGGACTGCCCATAGTGGCAGTAGGAGGGGGAGCGGGGCTGGGGAGGATGCCACAGGTAGGAGGAGGGAGGTTGGGGTTGGGATGGGAGAGTGAAGAGGAAGTGTTTGCAGCTTGTGTGTGTGTGTGTATGTGTGTGTGTGTGTGTGTGTGTGGGGGGGGGTTGTGTGTGTGAGAAACAGAGAGGAGAGAATCAGACGATACAAGAGGGCAGATGTCCCAGATGTGTGATTGTGTAGCTCCAAATGTGAGGACTGGCGAGCGGCACATTGTTAATTAGGTGTGTGTTGCATGCTGAAGCAGTATGGATTGACAGCACTATGAATGAAGTATAAAGGGAGAGCTGCTTATATTGCCATAACAACTTACAATGTCACAATGTCGTGCATCCTCTCTGTGAAGAAAAGGTTTGAGGAAGTGCCGGTGGGACGGAGGGGAAGTTGAAGGTCAGGGTCGCTGATCTGCCGAAACTCTGCAGTGTTTGATCTGTAAATGGCACCAACTGGGGCTGTCGCTTTGCCTCTGATGTTCCTGGGAGGGAGGCAATGAGCAGACATGGGTGTGTGTATGAGTGAATAAGAAAGAGAGAGAGAGAGAGTGTGTGTGTGTGTGTGTGTGTGTGTGTGCGTGTACTGTACATTTGTGTATGGGTGTGTGTGTGTGTGTATGCTAAAGAGAAACTAGTGTCACATGCTTTTCACCACCAAATGGGGGGAAAAGGAAACAAAAAGAAATGCATTTGTGCTTACAAATAACTGCTTTAACCATTTACTCTTGAGGAATTAAATTGTAGCACTTTGATGAACTTCCTTTGAAGATGTACCCTCGTCTAGTCCTCATCCCCTCCCATCCCCTGAACAGACTTTTTAGAAACATTCCCTTCTGGACGTCATAGGAGAATTTGTGCAACAATCCTAGCTGTTTTAGCCCTGCGGCTGCACGAGTGCTACTGCTCCATAAAAACTTCAAGCCCCGTGAAGCTTCAATCTTGTGCATAAAGATGGAGCCGTCCGGAGAGTTGTAGTTCTTTGTAGTGAAAATGTTGTGTGTTACTTACTCACTGTATTGTATCTGCATTTTAGCCACAGTACAACTACACTAGATGAATTGTCACAGTGAGATTTTAAACCAAATCTGCTGCTCTCTTCCCCCAATCAGGAATCAGGTTCCATCTTTCTCCAGTTCAGCTCCTCTACTACCCTCCAATTAGAGGTCATCTTTGAGGTGCTGGAGGAGTATGACTGGACAGCCTTTTCCGTGGTGTCTACGCGTCACCATGGCTACCAGGATTTCCTGTCTGTAGTGGAGGGCCTGACGGACGGCTCGTTCATCGGCTGGGAGAAGAAGAGTGTGGTGATCCTCAACGTGACTGACGACCCTGGGGGGGCACGCACGCGCAGGCTGCTGAAGGAGAACGAGGCGCAGGTGAGACAGGGGGGAGGGAGGGGGGAAAGGGGGGAGGAAAGGGGAGGAAGTGCTGCGAGTGTCATTGGGGGCCCCCTTTCTGACAGGTGGCTTCCCAGCTTTTTCCTTCCTTCTTCGTCTCTCCCTCTGTCCCTCCACATCTCTCTCTCCCCTCTCTCCTCTATCCCTCTGTTCTTCTCTTCCCCTCCCATCTGCCAAGGCATAAAGAGTTCAACGGTACAACAAAAACCACGAGTCAATCTGATTTGCTGCCTGGTGTCATGTGGCATTGTACGAAGAGTTATGTACAAAGTGCTAAAGAAGTAAACTATTTAAACCACAGTTTTCCCCTTGTTTAGCCTTAAGTGGCTTTAATGTTGGAAAAAACACCTTATCCTAAACTGTCAGTAGTACAGTATCACATATAGTATATATTCTGTATCAGCTTGTTCTAGCTCTTCATAGATTATACTGTAAAACTGTTTATACAGAGTGAAATATTCATGGCTGCACCATCCCATCAAATGGGAATATTCGAGATGTCTTGTGCATAATTTTATACACATTTGCTGAAAATTGAACACAACTCGGTATCTTTGGAAACTCTAAGCTCTGCACTAGCATTTAAAATAAACGTGTGTGGGTTTGAACAATGTTTGACTGCACAACATAAGTTAGTGATGAGTGACCCAATGTCGGGCCACTGCTTGCTGAAGGAGATAAAGATGAATGGCGTGTAAATCCTTGTGTCTGGATAGTTTTTACCTGAATATCACATTATCTAATTCATGATTCCATTTTGATCCAGACATAACTTTATTTCTTCTTTTTTCACTATCTTTATTTAACTTTAATTTGACTTCATTCTAGTTACCTTCTTTATATATAAATATATCAATATAAAGTTATTAACGGCATCAATCTTTTCTTTGATATTTAAAAAAAAACACCCCCTACATTTCAAATTCACATTGATTCATTGATGAGCAGAACGACTTGTGGTTTTGGCTTGTACCTCTGGTGTGTTTCATTCCTTCATACTGTATGCCTGCTCCCTCTCCTACCACAGTGGCTTGCTGATTCTTCACTTCCTCTCCTTACTTCTTTCAAACTTCCACGCTTGTTTCCCCTGCTACCCTTTCCCTCCCTCACTTCCTTTATCATGTTTTTTTAGCCCGTCATCCACCCTTAAATCTCCTCTTTGACCCCATGATCCTCCTGTTCAATTTTTCACTCATCTCTGTGTTCTGATGCTTACTCCACTCCCTCCTTCCCCCTCTGCCTCCCCTCCTGCATTTCTTTGCCTAGAGACAAGCTCACTCTCCTCTGTTGCCTTCCTGTTCACCTCCATCTCTGTATGGCTATCTTTCATTCCTTCAGTCCATTCGTCCATCCCTCTTGCTGCATGTCTTCCCAGCCACAGACTCTGCTCTCTGTTGGCTCGGTTTAGTCTGGGTCTCAATGTCATCGCTAATGTCCCAGCATGGTCACTGCAGCTCTGCGTGTGTGTGAGTGACTGTGCGTGTTTGTGTCTGCGAGGGTGTGCATGTGTATTGGATTCCTTAGACACCACTCTGCTAGTGTCACTGTTAATATAACATACTGCCTGCAGTGGGTTCCCTATACGCAGTGCTTGCTTTTTAACCCTCTTGCTTTTCACAACAACCCCCATTCTTTTAGCTTTTCTCTACTGCCGGGCTAATAAATGCTTTTGATTGCTTAGTAATGCTGTGTATGTTTGCATTACATGCTTTCTCTCTCTCTCTCTGCCACATACATGGTTGTGTCCTCTACATTGTAGATGGCCTGATGCAGGTCTCTGGGTCAATTTCTACTCAAATCTCTCACTGTCTATCTTTTGTTCCATTTCTCTTCCAGCTTCTGCCTTGTCAGTATTTCTTCTGCTCTCTCTCTCTCTGTTGTATGTTCCTCTCTTTCTCCATTTCCCGTCTTTAGATATTGTGTGTGTCTGTTTATAACTCTGATTCTCTCCTTCCCTCCTTAATTCAGTCTTCCTCTCTGTCTGTCGCCCTCTTTCTCCCTCCTCCCCTCCTTCCTCCTCCCCCTCTGTCACTCTCATTCCCTGCCTAATTCACTGGAGGTTTATTGGCATACAGGCAGGATTGTTTTGCCAAGCCATTACAGTTCAAAATTCAATGAAGGCGCAATTCTCAAAATGTGCTTTCAGTCTGTTTTCCTGACTCCTGCCCTCTCCTCCCCCTCTTCCACAAAAGTTGTCTTTCTCTTTTTTGTCCTCAGATTCCTCTTTGACTTTTGACGTCATTCTATTATTTTTTATGCACTTCTTTAATTTGAAATGCTTTTGCTCTTTCTTTCTTTTTCCTGTATTTGTCAGCATTTAACCCCCATCCCCTTTTCCGCTCAGCTCAGCTCTATCTTCCTCTTGTCGATCCCTTCCTTCTCTCTCCATTTCCCCTCTAACCCCTTAAAACCTGCTTTGGTCAAGTTCTACCTCCATCCTCAACCCTCCTTACCACAGCACTTGCAGCAGAGAGCTAATTCAAATTTCTCTTTCTTTAATGTTTTCTTCTCTTCTTCTCCCCAGCCTCACTCCATCATCCCACCCCTTCTTTCGCAAATATCTCTTATCTCTCCAGGCCCCGATTTCACCAAAATATGTCATCCTTTGCTTTTCTTCACCATCCCTCCTCCTTCTTTCCATTCTCCAAGGAGCGACTTTTCTGTTTTCCCACCTCTGATTACTTCCCTCCATCCGCTCATTTTGCCCCCCCTCGATCTCCTGTTGTCTCCTGGTCTTTTCTCCACCTTGCTTTTAATAACATATGTCAGAGTTTAACCTCTTCCCCCTTGTTTTCCCTCAGGTGTGTTAGGTCTTTAACCGCCCTTCCCTTTCCCTGCTTCCCTGCCTCTACCTCTCCATTTCTGCTCTACCACTTGCAGTCGTTTCCTTTTCTCATTCTTGTTTTACTCCTGTTTTCATTATTCATAACTGTAACTTGTTTCATCAGGCCCAAGCTCATTAAGCACTGACCCTTATTGCCTTCTGTACCTCCTGGTTAGCGCACATAGCATTCAACCATGCAGTCTTCCCTCTTTCTGGTTTGTCTGCTTCTCCCTCTGAATCATTCGCCCGACTCCCATGAACCTTATCACATCAGCTTACAGCTATCTCTCCTGGCATACTTGTTTTTTCTAGATATGGCCTTTTCTATCCAACCTCCTCCCCTCCCGTTCAGGTGCACCTCTGCTCCAGCTCTATCTTTCTCCCCTTACTTCTCCCACCCTCTGTCTCTCTCCACGTCTCCCCTGTCCCCTCCTTATCTCACTAGCGTGTATGTGTGTGTGTGTCTCCCCTCGTCCCTGTTCCCTCCCTGCCTTCCTACTGTCCTCCAGGTACGTTTGCTGTACTGCTCCCAGGAGGAGGCTGAGCTGGTCTTCCGAGCTGCCTGGGCCGCCGGTCAGGCCGGAGCCTCACACATGTGGTTTGCTGTGGGGCCAGCTCTCTCAGGTTTGGGCACGGAGAACCTGCCCCGGGCTCTATTTGCCGTGCGGCCCCAGGGCTGGAGGGACGAACCTCGCCGGAGGATTGCTCGGGGTGTGTCTGTGCTGACTCACGGGGCAGTGGCAACGCGCAAGGATTACGGGACCACGGGTGGGCCAAACTTTGTCACCAACTGCATGACGGATGCCAATCAGACCCAGAGACTGCGGGGCAGGATGAGGTGAGAGGGAGATAAGAGGAAAGAGGAAACACTGTAAAAGGAGAATATGAGGAGGGAAGGAAGATATATGTAGGTTTGGGGGTAAGTACAAGGCAGTTGGCTGGCTCCAGACAAAATATGTGGAAAAAGGAAAAAAAAAGAAATAGAGACAGGATAAGGTGTATTCTATGAAATGAGTTGGTTCGGCGCCAGAATGAGCTGGAAGGTATATGGGTGGAGTTGGTAGATTCAGTGTCAGAGAGCAGGCACAGAGGGGATATCTGAATTTGGAGCTGGCTATCATCCATGCAAAATAGATGTTGTTGGTGCGTGTAGTTGTGAGTTGGCAAAATTACCCCAGCATCTGTAGCAAGCGGACCATGTCTCATGTATATTAATGAGCAGACTTTAATATATTCCTTGTAGGCTGTGCAAACAGGCAGCGGCACACTCTAACAGGTAGCCCAAGTGGTTCTGGTTATCATCTTGGTTCATTTTTAACGCCAATCATACTTGAACCACATATACAGCACACATACAATACTGAATACTTGTTTATTCTGTGTGAGAATGAGCCAAACATGTAATCAATTAGTTTATTTGCAGTCATTTTTGTAAATTAATCACAGTATAAACTGTGTGGCAATTAAAGGGGAAATGATTAATGGATTCTTCCTTCTTTGTTTATAAACTGTGTCCAAGAACAGAAGATGTTTGCATTTCCATTTTTTTGCACTGCTACCTGCTGTTCACTGTCTGTAACTGCAAGCTACTGTTCCATGAGGCTTCCTGTCATGTAAAAAAAATAAAATAAAACCTTTCAGGTTTTGTGTTTTGAAGCCAGCAAGATGACATGAGGAGACAATTAGAGCATCTGTCCTGTGTGATTATCAGACAAACTATATAGCTTGCAGCCCATGCAGAGCGAAGCACTTGTTTGACTTCAAAGGTCCTGACAATTCTGAGCGTCTGATCATTTGTCTGTAGATTTGATTAACAGACAAGCACTCATGTCACTATAAAGGTGCTGTGACTTAGTTTCAAATGAGAAGGTATAGGGCGGGCTGATTGTTGCATCAAAACCAGCCTTAAGATTTCTATTTTCTTCTGATCTCCTCCTAGAAAATAATTAGTTCATTTACGCGTATTATGTATTTAACTTACTGTCTGCCCTCTCTTTTGTTACCATCCATCGCCATGCAGGTATTTCAGCAACATCACGCTTGGTGGTCGTGACTACTCCTTCAATAGTGACGGTTACCTGTCCAACCCCTTCCTGGATGTAATTTCCTGGACACCTGGACGCGGATGGGAAGATGTAAGGAAATTACATCAGTTTTTTTCTCCAAACGTGCTCTGGGTCTCACTCTAGAAGAGGATCCCATGATACACTTAATTGTATATTATTTTGTTGTCTCCATAAACAGTTTGAATCTTGGTATTCATGAGAAACTGTCATTCTGCCTTCTGACTGGAGCAACGTTCTTGAGTCTTAATCTGTGTGAACTAGCAAGAAGAGCAGATCTGTGCTGTATTGGCATCTGAAATAAGAATATAAACCTGACAGTGAAGATAGTAGGGTCACATTGGTTCATTTTCATGTAAAGTTCACTATGGCTATTGTTGCCCGAGGCAAAGAAGAGAAGCTGGCTGCTGACCATTTGACTGTGCTTTGTCTGCTCCTACTGTTCAGTTTTTGCTATCTTTCTGCTATTTCCTGGTTAAAGCACACTTAAACAATACCACAAATGCACACACCACTCACAGACACACTTATAGGGCTAAAACAATTAATTGAATGAAAGAAATCGAATAATCACAATTTTGATAATGATTGTTACTCGTTTAAGTCACCTTTTAAGAAAAAGCTACTAATATTCTTAGTTTCCAACTTCTAAAATGTGAGGATTTTTTGATTTTATATTATAATATCTTGGGGTTTTGGATCGTTGGTCTGAAATAACAAGCAATGTGAGGACATCACCATGGCCTCAGGGAAACTGTGACAGATCAATTAATCATTTATAATAAGAGGACAGGTCTGTCTTAATACAACACATGCATGTCCATATGTAACTTTAAAGACTTATTGGTTGCTGTAATCTCCCCTCTTCTCCTTAGTTATTGTGAAGCAATACCTTCCTAGTGTGATTCCATGGTAAAAGATGGAGGACAAAATCCACAGTCCTAGTTTTATGCAAATGCATTTTAAAGTTAAGGTGAAGCTAATATGAGGCTTCAGCAGGCTGAATTATCTAAATCAAAATGTTACCCTTTGAAGTAACAGTCACTTTACCAAATTCCCTCTTTGTGACTCCCTGAACAGTGTTTACTTGCTGAGATGCAGCAGAGGGACAGTAACACAAAAAGGGAATTTTGAACAGAAACACTTACTCTGGAAGATGCCACTGAGTTTGACTAACTCTGACTGTTTGAGCTTCATAAAGCTGCGTTTGAAAAGCATTTCTACACAGAATGAGGTCTGTAGAAGGTTTCTTTAGTCTCTAAATGTACAAACAGGCATGAGAAAATTGTATTTAGACAGACTAAAACCAGTGAACCTATCCTTCAATCAATAATGAAAATAATCAATAGTTGCAGCCCTGCAGTCAAACACATGCACTCATACATTTCACTCTTCGTGATTTTGCTGAAAGCAATGTTGTGATGTTGCACTGATCAATAGTTGCTGATTTGTTCTCATTCACTGCCTGTGTTTTCACATCTTGTAAAATGAAATGCAGATTTAAATAGTGCTTTTGATTTACCATCTGGTTGTAGACTCCCCATTGTTTTGTGTGTTTGAGTGTCTTGTCTACATAACTGCATGCGCATCAACCAAGCACCAGTACCCCTGGCATGTCATGCATATTCTATAAAGCTGTGGTCTGTTCAGAAATCCTTAATACGAAGACTTGTCACCTGTTGGAGATGTTTTCCCTTTAATACGCAGGGATTTTACCCTTGTCAGTGTCAGAAGAGAGAACGATGCTCATTTTCTCAACCACACACCAGCACGTCAACACCACACTGTACATGCATAAAGACACACAGCACACTCAGAACATACACGCCGCAACTGAACATAATCATAAACACCGCACAAATACAAATACCGATGCACCCACACAGGCACACACACAAGCACAAATACACACATTGGTGGTTCTCAGCCTCCTGCTGGTTTTAACAGCCCACCAGAGTCCAGTCTCAGCGTGTCGTAACATGCTGACTCCTGCCATATCCCTCAAATCCCTTTCAATTAGAAGCTCCTGTGCTGGTCCTTCGACTCTGCGCAAACCCAGGGTACGAAACCCACCCCCACACACACACACATACACACGCTTAGAACTTAAACACAGACATCCACATGTGTGTGCACACAAATGAGGGCACATACTGTATGCTTACATACATATGCTTACACCCTTCTTGCATAAACCCTGTTGCTTACACACACACACACACACACACACACACACACACACACACACACACACACACACACACACAATGAGGATAAGACGCCTGTATCTGCCTATTATGCACATCCACGCTGTTGGCTCTCCCTGAATATTTAATGTTCTCTTTACAATGACTGCACCATTACCTAGAGCCCGGGAGCACCCAGCTTAGCTTACTGAAACACTGCAGACTAGTACTGAAGGTTGTCCAGCATGAGCATGGCTTGTTTCATCTACAGCACATAAAACTAGTTCCAGGATATTATCGAAATTTAATGAACATTTATTAATGCCACTCACAGCTGCTAAAGAATAACGTTTTAGTTTTAAGTGGTTCCCAGTCTCCAAACTTTTGCTCCAAACCAGAATACTTTCTCTGCCACAAAATATTCCAGCAATTTGAAAAGTCTGAAGTGGAATATATTTGCTGTTCTTTTCCTGACGTTTGTGTGTGGGTTTTTCTAGGTATTTGTCTGATAGAGAGTAGTGTGTTCTCCTGTAAGCTCTATCTGTTTCCTGTCTGTGTTCCCTGAGTGTGTTGTGATTGAATGTCTGTTGCGGAGCTGCGGTCGAAGTGCAGTCGAAATACTGTCATTGTTGCCACCTCCTCCTCTTCTCTCTGCCAGCGCTTGCATTACACAGACAGGCAGGCTGCACAAAGCTGCCAAACTTTACTTTACTCCACTGGCCTGCTTAAGTACTCACATTCTTGTGTGTATGTTTTATATGCGTGTGTGTGTGTGTGTGTGTGTGTGTGTGTGTGTGTCTGTTAACTGTATATCTTCATGTATTTCTGTATGTGTGTGCATGAGAATACAGTACGCACACGTTCTTTTGTGTACGTCGCCACAGTTACACTTGTCATGACACTTAGATGAGACTTTTATCAGGTGATCACGCCAAGATGTGTCAAATAATGTTGCAAGAGGAAGGTTCACAAAAAAAACTCTGCACCCTTCTTGGGTGTGGTTCTGCCTTGTGCTGCTTTCAAAAGTCTGAATATGCCAGGCACCAGCATCCAACACACCCAGTGTGCATATAAACAATGCAAAGAGAAGGGGGAAATGATACAGCCAAAGGGATGCTTGACAGACATTTTCAGGTCAACAGTGGACACAGAACAATGTGGTCTCACAGCATCATTCGCGAACCGATTTTAAAAATCATACTGAAATGACATCTGTAGTCATGGGTCTGCTGTCTGCACACGTGTAAGTGCCTGTAAAAATGAATTTTGACCAAAGCTTGTCACATAAAAATCCTTCAATCAAACCCACTCAAAATAAACCGTAACTCCGGTTCCAGGCTATTCAACAGCCTAAAGATTAGAAATGTGGATTTCTGCATTCCACTGAAAAACCCCTGTCACCATAGCTCCCTTGGTAAAGCCCATTCTTTGTATAAGTATGAATCTGTGAGGTACTTGCATTCATCCTACTCAAAGCCATTATATGTAAATTATTATTATTTCGTCCGATGTCTGATTTTACACTAAAGTAAATGACAAGTACAAACATATCTGGATAACGATGTGACCCCATCAATCAGTGTAGCCACGAATGTGCCAAGTAATTGCTCCCAACCCACATAACAATTAATATTCAAGGACTGGTGTTCTAAAAAAGAGCGAGCGGGCACAATAACCTAAATAATACCTGTACAATTTAATGAAAAACAGTACCATAGCCATGCAGTAAATATAACCTTTGTGAAGCTTATTATACTAAGTTTGTACTGTTCATTCATCTCTGTTGTCACTTTGTGGCCATAGTTTGTGATACAGTATTGTACAATGTATTTCTACAGTGTAACTGTATCATGCAAGGAAAGACAAAAGTGAACAGTCTAACACAATGATTATAGCATTATACATGAGATTAAGTTGTATAGGTGTTAATGTTGTTGTGTTTACACTGTTTCTGACAAAGTATATGTTTAAGGTTATGGTATTGTTATTATATAACATTTAAAAAAAATTCTATTTAGTAAACAATTTTTTAAAATTTAATTAAAGTGGCTACTAGAGTAAAATACCGTTGGGATTTTGTGCCTGATTTTAAAGCTTTATTCTATAGCTTTCTTGTGCTCGATTGTAAAATATGTGATATGTGCATACCTAAAGTGGTTGTAGGCAAAAATAGAAAATTATTATCACAACATAGTATAGCCATATAAATATAGTTTTCTGTTCTTTAGTTGGTTGGGCAAATAACCAACATCATCTTTGTTTTAAATGAATGCAGAATACATCTGTTCAGGGACTACTTAACCATTCAATGCTAGCTCTCACAAACATGAGCAATACTGACTGTGGCATTTTGGTCAAATATTTTTGCTTTGTTATTCATTACAAATAACAGAATTAGTTGAAATTTCTGATTTAAAAAAAAACAAAACAAAAAAATTAAGCATTACTTAACAGCAAGAGTTATGGATTCAAATTGAGTCAAAAATGTTTTCCAACAACTCCAGAGCCCTCACACCAACATGTCCCATCTCCTGCATTTAACGTGTAGACAGAAAAACGACTGTGATTGAACAAGCAGCCAGTCTAATAGTTTGGAGGTGCTTACTGACCATCTGCAGCTGGCTCAGCTCCGGTAACTACACAATGTCCCATCCTCGGTTCACACACCCCCAACTTTAAACAAAACCAGGGGATTGGTGAATTTTGGTTTACTGGTGGTGACTAAGAAGAAAACGTCAGTGAGATAATTTAGTTGGACTCACAACTAAAGTTACCCGGCACCCCAGTCCCATCTGACCTCAGCACACAGTGATCCCTACGCAAACCTCAGGGGGGCAGTCAAAAATGTATTTCCTTACCTGTTACCCAGCATCTTCAGAGCTGTTATTGTGGCCTTCCTTACTTTCTATCATGGTAGACTTTACTTTTGCTTGAGACGTGTCCAGTGTTTCCAGGGACTGCGCCCTGTACGCGTTACGCAAGCTGAGAGGCTATATAATAGTAATAACTTTATTTGTACAGCACTTATCTGAACAAGGTTACAAAGTGCTTGTCCAGTTAGACACGTTGTATCAATCAGAGGACAACTGTAGGAACACAAACATATATGTAAAGATACAACCTGCTGCTGGTGATCACACAGGTAGGAAATGACCTCTCGATTTACTTTAGTGACCGAATTAATAGATAAAGATAAAGTATTACAATTAACCCATCCGTCTAACTTCCTCAATCCTCCAATATCTAGTTATTTATCTAATTAAGTGTATAATCATTTATTGGCACTCTCTAACTAAAGCAATGTTATTGGCTCAAACAGATGTGGCGTCATACTTTCTCATGGATTGCGGATGTTAGATGGACACTGTATCCCCTCACCCTTATTCACAAACAGCTTTGATTATGGGATTATTTACCAAAAACGAATTCTCAACGCTGTTCCAAAAAATGTGACATTAACAGATTTCTGTCACACATTTGGAAAAACTTTAATAACTTGAAATGTCAGTACAGGAAAATCTTGGCCACTATGATTTGATTCTGTCATAAACAACATACTTAATAAATCTAGTGCATGTGTTTTGAAGCACGACAAGCAGAAAATAGTAAAAGTTAATATAACTTATTTCCATAGTGGTCCTCACTGTGTCAAATCAGGATCACAGAGTCGGCGCCTCTGCTACATTACAAACATAAGTGGAAGTTGTAACATGCAGATGTAAATTATTGCAAGCTTTATTCATTATACAAATATTACATTTATACTAAAATACTAATTACATTCACCTTTTCTACTCTATCTTGAGCAATATGAATGTGGATTGTGTCTCTGATACTTGTTTTGTGTTCAGTAGGGTTGTTGAGATTACCTGGTTTTGTTTATCGTTATAAATAAAGGTGGTGCCCGTTAAAGGAAAAGAAACACTGATTGTGGTAGAAATGTTTGGCATTGTGTAGTCCACCTCTCTCTAATGTTTCTCTTGTCTGTTCCCCCAGGTAGGCTGGTGGGAGAACGGCGTGCTGAGACTTCGGTACCCAGCCTGGTCCCGATATGGGCCATTCCTTAAACCACCTGATGATGCTCAGCACCTGCGTGTTGTCACGCTGGAGGAAAGGCCATTTGTCATTGTGGAGCTGGCAGACGCCGCTTCCGGGACCTGCATCCGTGACTCAGTGCCCTGCAGACGACCCCTTAATGCTAGGTTTGAATCCTTTGGATTAAAAACCTAGCATAGCAAAAAAAATAAAAATTATTAGGTTGATATGTTTTGTGTAGGATGTAATGTTATTGACTTGTTCTATAGGTTAATGTTTCTTTCGTTTATCACAAATTGTAAAGAAAGGAAATGATAATCAGAAAAAAAATCCATTGAAAAAAAGAAAAGCTCTCTTTCTTATGAATGGAGTTCCTAAGCTCTCATGATGCCATCCAATTGAGGAGACATCAATCACCTTTCAAAACTGTGGTCTCTTCACACTCTGACCATAATCAATAACAGACTGCTCTCCAGAGGATCAGTGAAATGACTCAGGGGTCTGGAATCAGATATGACCACAGTGGAGCTTTATGGTTCATCAGCTTCTGAAGGGATGACAGCACCTATCCTACGCTGGTCGATCAAACCTGTCACGAGGACTTGGTCACAATATTCATTCTCTGTGACCATTTTCTTCACTTTTCCTTTCCTTTCATAACTAATCTAATGTTAAAATGCACCATTACACACCATTAAGGATGCAGTTTTTAATGTCTTTTTGTTTGACACTTTTAACTTTCCCTCTATGTGATTCTTTCACAGCGCAATCCACGAGGGTGTGGCTCCCATGAAGCAGTGCTGCAAGGGCTTCTGCATTGACATCCTCAAGAGATTGGCCAAGATTGTCGGCTTCACCTATGACCTTTACTTAGTGACCAATGGGAAACATGGGAAGAAAATTGATGGGGTTTGGAACGGCATGATTGGAGAGGCAAGTCCTTGTTTGTGTGTGTGTGTGTGTGTGTGTGTGACTGTGGTTCTGCCTGTCTGCCTTTGTGAGCAATGTGTTCTCAATGTTGGTCTCGTGTCACTTGCGTATGTGTGAAGGGTGAGTGTGTGTGTGAGTTTTTATTTGTGCCTCTGCATATTTTGTGTTGCCTTTGCCGTTGACAAGCCTCATAGTAGCGTTCCTCCGTCTGTCCTCCCGCGTCCTGGGTGACCAGTCAAACGCAATGTGTCACATCAATAGCTGTGAGAGTTATGGCCACTTAACCACTGCAAGAAATCAGACAGCTGTCATTTATTACACACACACACGGACATGCACACATGCACAAATGTGCAGGCACAAACATAGACTGTACTAGAGGGCAAAAAAAATACACAGTTCCACAAATTAGAATGACAAGCATGATGGCTAACATTTACAGTGAACACACACTCTCTTGCAAACACTTTCCTACAGTATGTTTATCAGCAGAGACACATCCTTGTACACATAAAATACACAGAAGCACAAACACACACATTGTCAGACACCCCCTGGCTAGTTGTGATTAGTCCTTGATATTTTCTTGGCAATACTCACTGAGGTTCATGATCCCCCATCAAGAAAGACACAGAAGCTGACAGAAAAAAAAACAAAAAACAGGCACACACAAACAATCATGCTCACACACATACTGAGATCGATTCGGGGGCTGCTGTTTCATTGAAGCGCCCCACTGTTTCTATCTTTGTCCCAGAGGGAACTTGCCAAACGCCAGTTGTCACGGGTTCCAAAACAGTTCCACTGCGCTCTCCTGCTCTATCATTTATAACTTGAGCCTGGGCCAGAGCTGTCTGTCGAATCTATTTTCACATGCAAAAGGCCAAGCGAATTTTGTTTTCTCAAACTAATGTCTGTCTTTTGATCAGATGTTCCAAAGCCTGCCATTCTTTGATCAGGTAATCCAGAGACTTGGCAGAGTGGAGGGGAGGGTGCTTTGCTTTCCGCTTCACTTCATTTTTCTGCTGATTTGCTCTGAAGAGCGGATGTGCCATGTCTAATGTAGATTAACATTTCACTTGTACAATCAGCAGACACAGCGGTTTTCAGGTTTTTCTAGATGGTGGCACGGAGGAGACGGGCCTTAGCTCATTGTGTATGCTAAAGTGATGCACAGAAGACACGTGTTCAGTATTTGTACCAGATTGAATCCTTGGCCTTTCTCATGCAGGCACATTTGAGAGTGTACAAAGGGTCAGGGTGAAAAAATGTCACTATCTCACCTGGAAACAAACCTTTGTGGACTGTAAAAGATTCACCCTGTCTATCTACAACCGCTACAGCAATTATTAATTAGATTTCTCTCTTACCACTGATTCCTGTCCCCTTTAGGTGGTGTACAAGCGAGCGGACATGGCCATTGGCTCGCTGACTATTAATGAGGAGAGGTCAGAGGTCGTGGATTTCTCTGTCCCTTTCGTGGAGACGGGGATCAGCGTAATGGTCTCCCGTAGCAACGGAACTGTATCACCATCCGCTTTCTTAGGTGAGAGGCTCTGTTTATGTGAGGCAGCTAGCTGGTGTACCGAATCTAATCTAATTGCAAAGTGTTGAGTTTGCATAAAAGGCCTCAGTCTTTGGCTGCTGGTCCGTACATCTAGATTAGCCGTTACTTTTTCTCAGCTGCTCGTGTCTTCCCAACTTATAATTTCACTCTGTCAGCAGGCTCAAGGCTCCAGCGGGAGGACAGTGTTATTGGCCTATAGACTGCATTGAGATGATTGTAAAAAAGAAAAACAGTGTTTATGGACTTCTGGAGAATATGCTCCAATGGTCTTTTTTTACTGCATACTGGGCTCATCTCTGTTTATATATAGTACATAATGTGCCAGTTTTGTGACACTTGTTCCTCCTTTCTATTGATAATAATTATACAAATAATAATAACGATTTCATAATGCAGAACAAAACCGTTTAAAAGGCCCTCATGTTATGTGTTTTTTTTTTTAACTTTATTTTGTTTTGTCACAAAGAGCCCTACAGTCCAGCGGTGTGGGTAATGATGTTCGTCATGTGCCTGACCGTGGTTGCTGTGACTGTCTTCATCTTTGAGTTCTTCAGCCCTGTGGGCTACAACCGCAGTCTCAAGACTGGCAAGAGTGAGTGATGAGTCTAAGCTGTCTGTCTTTCCCAGTCTGATAGATGAGTCTGTGTGCAGTCCATCGCTGTTGAAATGCAGGTCAAATGGACAAACACACTCCTGGAATGTGGTTAAAAAGTCAAAATGATGTTTTAATATGACAATGAACTTTTTGTTTCTACTGGATTTGTTTTCTTGCTGTCTGATTGGTCAGTTGTTACATTCACATACATTGGTGGACATTTTGAATGTGCTTCTCTGCATTCTTAACTGTGGGTGAGTGTGGAGAAGAGGAAATTATACCTACAGTATGTTGAACTGCATCCAAGGATTCTTGATATTGAAGCAGCCATTTATTATTCAACAGCATAGTTTGTACCCCTGTGATATTCAGTATGCCTGATGCCTCGGTCCAATACCCAACCCGACTCGCCTCTTTTACTGCATGATTGCTGTGCTCTACATAATTTTACCTCTCTGTCATCCTCCTGTATATCCCTCTCATTCACTCTCATCTCTCTCCTTCTTTCCTCCTTTACTCCTATCGTATAAAGGCATGGAGTGTTTGAGCCCTTTGAATGGTGATTTGCACCATGTGGTTTAATTATTTGTAAGATCACGTAGCTGCTGAATTGAAAGCTGCCATCCTCGAAACGTATAGTCTCCGCCTTATGAGCTTTGGTGTCAGAAAGCCTGCTAGGTATTTTCATATATAGTAAACCCATTTTACTGATCATTCAGGGTACTTTAATTTGAATCGGCTGGCTCATCTGCAGTCAGATGCTGCTGAATACACTATTGTGCCGTGTACTGGTTGGATTGCTGTCTGGAAAAAAAGTTAATGTTAAAATCTCTCATTACGCTCAATAATCCATCTCTTTTTTTCTCTCTCCTTTTCCTTCGTCATCATTTTGGCCAGAGGCTGGAGGCTCTACTTTCACTATAGGAAAGTCTGTATGGCTTTTGTGGGCCATTGTCTTCAACAACTCTGTGCCAGTGGAGAACCCCAGAGGAACCACCAGCAAGATTATGGTGCTGATCTGGGCCTTCTTTGCTGTCATCTTTCTGGCCTCCTACACTGCTAACCTGGCTGCCTTCATGATCCAGGAGGAGTACATTGACACAGTGTCAGGCCTCTCGGACAAGAAGGTACCTCCTTGCTTGAATACTGATTAAGTGGGGAAAGCAGTAGGAGAATTAAAGTCTTAGAGTGAGCCAAATCCCATGCATTTGAATGTTAAATTGATTAAAGCACAGGAATTTAAAAATGAATAAAATCTCATTTAACATAACTCAATTACCACAGTTCTCGAATACTTAAAAGACAGTTCTAAATAGTACTTTAAGTCCACAGACTGCTCTCTTTTGAAAGATTTGATTTGTGCATGGAGTGTTGTAAGTTAGTCTGGAAAGTGGACAGAAATAGGTCAGACAGATTGGTGCACAGCCTGGTGTGTCTCATGCCCCTTCCGTCTCCCTCCCTTGCCTCCCTTTGCTCCGCTAGTTTCAGCATCCCGAGGAGCAGTACCCACCTCTGAAGTTTGGCACAGTGCCCAATGGGAGCACAGAAAAAAACATCCGCTCCAACTACCCAGACATGCACCAGTACATGGGCAAATACAACCAGAGAGGAGTGGAAGACGCCATTCTGAACCTCAAGACCGGGTCTGTCTGCTACAACATCAGCTTGTTCATTCCCTCACGTTTACATGTATCCTGCTCGATCTTTGTTTTTCTCCACAACTTGCTTTTTTATTTTCCAGCAGCTGAGTTTCCATTCAAGCATGCTTTGCAAATGACTGTTTATTAAATTAAGGAAGTTGTTAAAATTATTCAAACTTTCCTTTTATTAAACTGGATTGTTGTTTGTTTGAAACATAAAATTGTTTTGCCAAGAACAATACAACAGCAAAGATGCTCATGTAACAAGTACAGATCCATAAGTTTAAAAAGAAAACATTTCAAAACACCAAATTTAAATAACAGAGTTGCTGAACTATGAAGGATACAAGATACGCCGCCTTAGCAATCATACAAACACAAATCTTCTTATAAGAAAGTCAACTTCTAACAACAAATCAGGATTTTCAAACAACTCCATTGCTGTACATGGTGATGAAACGTGGTGCTGAAAATGTATTTGTCCAAAAAATGATGATTATAGGATAGTCATAATTAGAATTAACTATTTAAATTATTTTAAAAAAATGCCATTCAGTTAAGGTTCAAGTGAATGTGGCGCCATGAAATGGTCAAAAGAAGAATTTTTAGCTGTTGTCTTCTGATGAGATTAAAAACTCTGACTACAATCAGATCTCCACATTGGTTGGCAATACAACCACATTACTGCAGTCCATTCAGTTGCTCTTTTGGAGCGATTGTATCACACAATCTTCCCAGAGAAGATAATGTTGCCGGGTTGTCATCGAGTTGTAGATGTTCAAATTGCCATTCCTCTAAGCACTTTTCAGGAATTCAGGTTTACTTAAAAGTTGAGACTAAAAGTTTATTCTTTACCTTGGAAACAGCAGTTGACAATAGAGTCTCACTACATGGTCTATTCTACAAAATCTATTTACTGTATTCCCATCAACCCATCTAATGAAAATGATTTTCTTCATGCTCTCACTCTCGCACTAACGGTCCATCATGCACAGTGGAATTCTTTTCAACTCCGACTAACATTTCACATCTTTTGTCACACTTCCTGCTTTCCTGCACAGATTCTCTCACCTTTACTCTCTCTCTCTCTTCACTTCTCCACTATCTCAACCCACCCACACAGTGCAAGCAGCATTTCCCTCTTCAGTTTCTAGTAGAATCTCCATCACCCGTCATGTGTTGGATTATCCCAGTTTACTTTATCCTAAGCCTCTGTCATCGTTTCTCCCTCACCATTGCCTTGACACCACAATTATAACTCAGTGTTAACATGCACAAAAATGAGAAACTTTTCTTTTCCTTGGTGTTTATCTTTCCCTTCCTGTCACTCCTCATCGACCCTCTTATCTTACCATTTCTTCTTCTATTTTTTGGTCCATTCTTTCCCCCGTTCCCAGTGTGCTTTCTTGGTGCATCTGTATTTAAACTTTATAATCCTCATCACTCTCTGGCTCTATCCCATGTCGTTTCCCCCTGAAGTGTGTAAATCTCCCCCCCCCTCTCCCTGTCACTGCGCTCTTCGCACCGTATAAATCCCCATCCTCCTCCTCCCCTCCACCTCCTCCACCACCTTCCCGCTCCCTCTTACTCACACATCTTTCCCTGATCTCTGCCTTATTTTATTCTCCTTGTGTTTTCACTCTTTCTGCCAAGCCTGCTTTACTATTCCACCCTTCCTCCCTTTTCTTGTTATGATTTAACTTTTCATGCCCTCTCTATCATTCTGTGCACCTGTCTGCCGTATATTTTTGCACCCCAACTCACTTCCCAGGTACATTGCAGAAACCCACCTTTATACCTCCTCCCCTTCCTCAATCATTCCCTCCATCCCTTTGTTCCCTCTTTCCCATTCAATGATGAATGAATTCTCCCTTGATCCCTTTATAGGAAACTGGATGCTTTTATTTATGATGCTGCAGTATTGAACTATATGGCCAGGAAGGACGAAGGTTGTAAGGTGAGGACTAACCCACACAGGTACTTTTACTCACATACTAGATTCAACATATTTGCCTCTTGGTCATTTTTTTAAATATCCGCACATTGTTCTTTTTCCAAGGTGATGACCATAGGCTCGGGGAAGGTTTTTGCCACCACAGGCTACGGTATCGCCCTGCACAAAAACTCACGCTGGAAACGTCCTCTTGACCTGGCTCTGCTGCAGCTGGTGGGAGATGGTAAGAACTGTGGGGAGGGGAGGGTAGAGAGGAAAATAATTAGGACAATGGAGGGGCAAAGGGAAGGTTATGGGTAAAATGACAAGAGAGAGAAACGAGCGACAGAGTAGCAAGAGGGTGGGGGGTGGATGGAGGACACAGGGGGTAGATGAATGAGAGGATGTTGAGTGGTGGATGTGGGAATATAAGGTGTGAAGAGAGCGATGGCTGGAAGGTGTTTTGATTGTGACAGAGGGGATAATGGTGTGTAGGACAGGGCTGATGGCAATTGTAAAGAGGTTTGTGGGTCTCTTTATTGGCTACAAGGGGACACGGGAGCTAAAGGAATATCATTTGTTTTTTTGTTTCAAGAATTGGAGAAATGGCTTGATTCTGTTGGTGAAAGTACACATACACCTCCCCCATTTTCACTCCTTTCAATCTCTCTGACTTTCACTCTCTTTCCCTTTTTTCCTGCTCGGGCTGGTAAAAGAAAAAAAGGATTTACTTGTGTGAGTCAATGTTGTAAAAAAAGGATCATCACAACTTGTGCGGTGACAGATTTACACTCATTACAGATTAGCTGAGACTGACACAGAGAGTGAGGAAGTGTGAGAAAAACCCCCAAAGAGAAACACCTGAAAATACCCTGCATATGAGATGTGGAAAGGGCGCACTGAAGCAAAAAGAGATATAGAAAACAGATCAAATAATTGAATAATTGATAGCTATGGCAGCATTATTAGTATGCTGTTTGTCTGCTGCACACTCTTGTGTCTTGGATTAATCCATGGGAGGACGGTTCCTTGTTTGACAGAGAGAATCTGTTTTTAGCAATAGTTGTCAGTACACTAATGCTTGATTGTCATTTTACACAGTCCGCCACACGCATTTATTGTCTCAATCGGATGCTGCTTGTTTGGCTTTTCCTCGTGTTTTAAATCAGCTTTGCTTATGGCGTGGCGGACAAAGCCCTTTAGCTGTTTCTGGCACGCAGACACTTTAGCTGCTTACACACTGATAATGCCAATTTGGTGCCAAGATCTATTAAATAAGACTGGCGTCTCGAGCTGAATAGTTGAACCTGAGAAAGGATGTGTGTGTGTGTGTAAGAAAAGAGAGCCCAGAAAGCCTTGACATGCTATGTCTGTTGTTTCTTTTAATTCTTGGTATATGCCCTCGTCCTTGCTGTTCTGTTCTATGTAGCAGAAGCCCTTAACATCAGCTGTGTACGCAGGATGGGTCTAGTTACACGATGGTGTTGAATGCTGAGGGTTCTAGTTGTAGGCAGGCATTATTGGAGTGGATTACTAAGGAAGAGGATTAGTTCGTTTGGATGTGCGGGGGGGGGGCCTCACATTCACCGTGCCCTCAAAGGCTGCATCTCAACAATCGCCCTGCGGCTCAAGGACTCCGCATCACACCTTCAGCTGGGCTAAATCATGTCACAGTGTTACATCATTATTGTAGCGTACTGTGTTGAGTCATATCATTTTACAACTGCATTAGAGGATAGAGGGGCACTAGAGAAGTCCGCCACGGCTTTGTCAACCCTGTGAGTGCATTGTTCTCCTTGTTGCTGCCTCTGGTGATTCATACCACAGCATTAAGAGATGGTCCATTGATCTCACTACAACTTGTTTCCTGATAAAGGCAAAACTGCTGAGTAGCAAGATTTCCCTTTTCCCTCTTGTCAGATCCACTTCTATTTTTTGCATAGTATCAGGATTTTGATTCCAAGAATATATTATTCAGTGAGTAGATATTGAAAAAATGTGAGAAGCTGGTTTTGCAGCTCTTTGCTGGCGGGATTTTTTTCTCTGAAATCTTGCAATGTATGCCTAGAGGTTTGTCATGTTGTGATAAAAGCTCAGGGTAGTATGGGTCATGGTTTACTGCTCAACAACTGTGGAGCTCAGCGTCTCTGGACTAGTCTGGCACCAAGCCACATCTGGCACACTGCAAAATCCAAAACATGCATACAGGCACTTGCACATTTACATATGTATGCATACACACACACACACACACACACACACACACACACACACACACATACACACACACACACACACACACGAAGACACACAAATACAGTTTCCTTTATTAAATAATGTCTTTGTGGTGTATGCCAGCCCTGTATTTGCAGTGTGCCAGCTCTACCTGACCTGACCTGCCAGTAACGACAGAGGTGGAGTGTGGATTTGACACACCTGTCAGATTTGGCAGGCCTGAGCTGGCTGCGACTGAGAGGTAGAGACAACTGCCATCACAAAGGTCTAAGGGAGGGAAGAAACAGGCACAGTGAGAAAGAGTCAGATTGTGAAAGAGGGAGACGGAGAATCACAAGATGAATCACTGGAAGTCAAATGGCAGGAAAGTCAGGATATGAGACTTAGAGCTTAGAGAAAGGATTCAACTGGGGCTTGTGAAGTGGAGGACAAACATGAGACTACCTGTTTATCTGTACCCTTTGCTAAGACACTTGCTGTTTTCACATCAGGCACCTGTTTGGACACACAGCTGCTACTGAAGGTCAATGACACCAATAAATCCTCTTCAGTGGGGCTATACTCTGGAGTTAAAAACAGACCTTTGTGTCTTGGAATGTATGGGTGTATGAGTGAATCTGAGACAGGGAGTTGTTACCTGAGTCTGCCAGTCGGCTGCAGTAGCACTGTGTCCATCTGTTGCTGTAGCTGGAGGACACGGCTGATTGGCTAATGATGTTCTACAGGAGACACATTAGCCAGATCACACAGATGACTGAGTCGGCTTCATCTAAGCTATGCAAGCACAGCTAATGATGGCACAAATGAAAAGCTTGAGTTTGAGTTTTTGCAGAGCCGTGTAGTGCTGCGAGTGGATGCGTGACTTGTCAGCTTTTAAACCCTGCTTTAGCCTTTTGACTTGAAATAGTTCGGAGACTGTAATATGCAGTAAAATGCAACCTTCAGACCTGGATATTGCAGTGCTGCTCATCCCGCCATTGCTATTAGTGTAACAGAAAGCTCTCATTACGACTTCTATTGGAGAAAATACCTCTTTAATTCCATCATGAATCATACACTGCAACTTCTGGCTGTCCATCACTATGGTTACACCAGCAACACCCACAGCCAATCACGGGTTCAGCAAGACAGCTCAGATTCATTAGGCCAGTGAGATCACGAATGAAAACCCTAGGTAGTGGGTAAAGTGGTCTTGCTTGGTTCCTGGTAGGTTAACAGATGGGAATCTTGAATCCCCCAGAGCTTACCACCTTGATGGAGATTCTGACCATCCCTCCAGCACAATTAAATGATTATGATCTTCTCCTTCTACCTCTGTCTCTGTCCCTTCCTATCGGTTCTCTCTCTCTTCACATTTTTCCCTCTTTTTCTCTCCTCTCATCCTCTTCAAGCTGAGGAGTGTTCCTGCTGTTTGTCATAATGACACAATCTCAGTCTCTCGTCCTCCATCTCTGCTTCCCTTGTTCCAGCTCCCTCTAACTCTCTCTGTCTCTGTGTCTGTCTCATTTCCCCTGACGCGCTCGTGGACAGAGAAAGAATGCCGCTCCCTCTCTCTCTTTGTAGAATATTCTTCCTAACTCTCTCATTACCTCTCTCCCTCTCTTCCATGCTTGTTCAACCTATCCAACCACCTCACTGTGGCTCCTGGTCTCCCTTTTCTCCTCCTCTCCTCATTTACTCTGGGTTACAATGTTGAGATTAGGTTGTCGGTGCCATTTTACTTCTCAGAGCTACTTCATTGTTTTGGACTCTCTCTCTCTCTGTCTGAGTCTCCTTTCTCTTTGTTACTGTGACCCAGTCCAGCTTTTTGTATTACTGACCTTTGACCTTGACGAGTCACCTTGGATAATGGGCAAACAGCAAGCAATACTGTAGACCTTTACTTCAGTGCTTATTATTAGCCTTTATTTCTCCCTGTGTGTCCATTGTCACTATCTGTTGTCCTTTCTATCTATCTATCTATCTATCTATCTATCTATCTATCTATCTATCTATCTATCTATCTATCTATCTATCTATCTATCTATCTATCTATCTATCTATCTATCTATCTATCTATCAATCTCAGTCAAACCTTGAAATAACCCCAAGTCTCCCTTAATTCTTCTTGTATCCAACATGATCCCTACTCTCATCTCTTAACCCCTTCATGTCTTGTCTTGTCCTATCTTACTTTATTTTTTATTGTGGATTTCAATCCTCCTCTTCTCCTCCCTTCATTTGCTCTCTTTTCTTTCCTCCTCTCTACTTTAACCCCTTTTAACCTTATCCATTTACCTTTTCCTGCTTTTTTTCCTCATTCTTGCCCACCAACCCCTACCCCTTCCCATTTCCAGATGAGATTGAGATGCTGGAGCGCCTCTGGCTGTCCGGTATCTGCCATAATGACAAAATTGAGGTGATGAGCAGTAAACTGGATATTGACAACATGGCCGGGGTCTTCTACATGCTGCTGGTGGCTATGGGCCTCAGTTTGCTTGTGTTTGCCTGGGAACACTTGGTCTACTGGAAACTGCGCCACTGCATGGCCACCAGTTCTGGCAAATTGGACTTTCTCCTGGCAATCAGCAGAGTAAGTGTTTTTGTCTGTGTGTAGTGTTTTTCTGCACTAGCACACTAAACGGCGAATTCACAATAGGATTGCCGAGCTTTTGCATCCACAAGACCAGCAAAAAAACACAAAAGGAAATTCAAAAACACCCACAAAGGGTAGTAAGCACCTCTAACTGCACTGCCAAGCAAATAGTGTCTCAGTACTGCACTGCTTTTGGATTAAAAAAAGAATAGTTATAATTGCGACTAGAATGAGTTCTCTTTCAAATCAAATATTTCATTTTATTTATTATTCTTTGGAAAATATTGTTCTAGCAACTAGGTTTGTTAAATGTTTTGACACAATCATTGCTTAACCATCTCATGTGATATGTTACTTTGGTATACCTTAAGAACAAATATTACTGGGGCCATTGCATATGAGTATTTAACTGACGCAAAACATGGGCAAATTGCACTGCACGCTGCGCTTTAACTTTACGGGCGTGTTTGCACTGTAATATCATTAATGCAATATCTTGAATGAATTGGACCTTAAAATGGAGCGTGCTTGCAAGTGATGCGCAGTTCATGGTGCTTTGATACATTTTTTGTGAATTTGCCCCTAAATGTCTTACTGTTTAAATTCACATTTTCACTGCTAATCTTTTAATTTTCGCCATATTTAAAACCCTTTTCTGTGGCAACCACCATGTGGTCCTACAATTTAATGCACTAAAACTACACTACACTATACAGGACAATATGATTGGAACCAAAATGCTGTGCATGTAAACATATGCACACAAATGTATAAGCATGTGTCTTACTGCCTGTGTGTGCCCTTATCTGTTACTGAGTGTGAGTGTTAGAAAGTGTGAGGTCTGGGGTCAATTCAATTCCACTCAGTCAATTCGGGAGATTAATTGAAATTCAATTCCACTCACAACCTGGATATCCTGTTCCTTTGACAGTGACCTTGAAAGAACCAGCCCACACCATATGCATGTGATTACTGCAGCTTTGCTGTTAATAATTTATCCTTTTCCACCACTGTGGTTGTAATTTATGCATTTATGTATGCAATTTAATTGACCAAACAATGCACAACTGTACTATAAATAGGACTGGATGTTTATCTGGAAAATAGCAATCTTGCATTTCTTTTGAAAACTGGAACTTATTTGGATTGCTGTTTTATTATTTTCATTATCATTCATTCCCCTCTCCCCTCTCTGTCCCCATTACTGTTTCTCATGCACAAACAGTAATATAATGTATTTTGTATGTATGTAGCATGGTATCTGCCGTCTACTGCATCTGTACACATCTTTTTTTACCAGTATATTTCTGTACCTTGATCTCCAAAGCAGCATTTATTTGTTTCATTTTTCATTTGAGGAAATACTACTTTCTTTTTCTCAGGGCATGTATAGCTGCTGTAGCTTTGAGGATGAAACAGCGCCAAGTGGAAAATCTTTGCCCACTCATCACCATACTGCAATGGTTACAGTTCCATCCCAGCCACATGTTGTCTCAACGTCTATGACCAACCCAGCCATTGCCATGGCGCAACAGCAGCAACCACCGCAACAGCAGCAACCGCAGCCCGTATACAAAACACCTCTACCGGGCTCTCCTCCCACCGTGGTGCATTCTGGGACAGCACTGGGTCCCTCCAACACCCCCATTGCTGGTGCACCCCTCCCTTGCTCCACCTTCCTGCCCCGGCCAGACCGCAGACTGGCTGTGGTGGATCGCTGGAGGCTGCCCAAATCGGCTACAGCCACCAACCCAATGGCTGTAAGGGGGGCCATCACTGACATGGGACCCTTTGCTCAGAAAGTCCCACCAAACTGGGCTTCAACTGCTGGAGGGGGCGGGGGACTTGATGGTTATAAGAGATACTATGGTCCCATTGACCCTGAGGGACTGGGGCCCTGCATGGAGCAGCAGGCAGGGTCCCAGACCCCCAAGACTATGCCTAGGGGCCACCCCCAGCCCCCTCCAGCTAGTGTGGCCTTCTACTCAGAGAAGGGCATGGACCACGGGGTGGGGAAGAGGGTGGTGGGAGGTGGCAGCGGAGGTCAGGGGAAAGGGGCCGTTAAACCTCTGGGCACTCCCAGACTGCCTTCTAAGAGTCAGGCCCCTCTGCCTCCTACACCCCCGCTGCCACACCCCTCTCCCCCTCTCCCCTCATCCTTCTGGAGGAAGCGTCGGCCCAAGAAGCCCAAAGAGCCTGGAGGGCCATTATATGAGAACATTCTGCCCCTGGGGCGGAGGGGAGGAGCACGAGATGGAGTGAGGGAGGGAGGAGGGAGGAGGGCACGCCCCCTCTCTCCCCCGCTCTCACTTCCTGTGCCAGTACCCCTCAGCCCCTCTTACACCCCTCCTTCTCCCTCTGCATCCTTGCACTATACATCCTCGTCCTCTTCGTCGACCACTTCATCTACGTCCACGTCCTCATCTGCCTCATCTTCTCGCTCCACCTCTCCCACCTACTCTTACAGCTCCTCGAGGAGCACACGAGACAGGACTGGAGGAATAGATGGAGAGGATGATGATGACGATGAGGAGCTGACAGAAGAGTCAAGCCTCCTCCTTGGTAGGGGGAGGGAGAGGGAACGCTCAATCATCCGGCCTCGTTCCCTCAGCCACGGCCGCCTGCCACCACCCATACCCCCCAGGAAACCACGCACATCCTGGGGTGACAGAGAAAGGGATCGCGAGAGGGAGAGAGGGGGAAGCCAACTGTCTCAGCTCCAAGAGTGGTGGGCAAGCTGGAGTGAGAGAGAGAGGAGTGGAGGGGGTGGAGATGCTGAGAGGCAAAAAAGGGAAAAGAAGAGGAGAAAAGAGAAGGAGAAAGAGAAGAAGAAAAAGAAAAAGAACAAAAAGAGGAAAAAGAGGGAAGAAAGGGAAAGAGAGCGTGAGAGAGAACGGAAGCGGCGAAAGGTGAAAAAGAAGAAGAAGAAGGCACTTAAGACAAAGAAAAGGAAGAAATCAACTGGGGGTAGACGCTCTGAGCCAGAGGAGGGAGATGTAGAGCCAGAGAGAGAAGGAGAAGCAGAAGGAGACAGGGAAGGAGGAATACAAGACTACTCTTCCTTCTCTGCCCAGTATCGGAGCACATTTGGGGAGAAGGGGCGGGATTCATGGGAAGGAGAGCGGGAGAGAGGTAGGAGAGAAGGGGGAGATGAGGGCAATGACAGGGAACAGGAGGATAGCAGCAGAAGCAGGGAGAGGCGTCCCAAATCCTCACGCTCTCATTCAAGACATCATACCCCCAATAAACGATACCCTAACCTCAATAAACTCCCTGCATCAGTCAAATTTTGGGTAAATGGAAGAGGAGATGATTCTAACACTCCTCCAACATCCCTGCACCCACTCCTTCCATCCTCCAAACGGAGAAGAAGTGGAGGGATGGACAGAGAGGACAGTGGTAGACTCGGAGAGCGGCGTCCTTTGTTAATGCATTATGAAAAAGAGAAAGCACAGACAAGAGAAGGGCTGTCCTTCCACGAGTGGGACTCTGAGGATGACGAGGATGATGATGAGGAAGAAGAAGAGAGGGACAGAGGGATAGAGCGGGGGGAGGAGAGGGGAAGGGGAGCAGGTAGGGGGGCAGTGTCGGAGTCAGAGAGGGACAGAGCCAGGGCAGAGGACAGTTATTCAGATGAGGGCTCGTCAGGGGAGTTCGGACGTTTTGAAAGATACTGGGAAGCAGGTGCAGGGGGAAGCAGCGCTGGAATAGGGGGCATAGGCGGAGGAGGGTGGTTCTTCGGCACCTACCCCTCCAGAGAGAAAGGAGGCAGTATCAACAGTCGGGATGATTCCTTACTAGGAACTCGAGCAGAGGGATGGATTGGTGCTGATTTCTGGGGTTCAGGGCCAGGAGTAGGTTGGGGGTCAGGGGGAGGGAGTGGGGGGCTCGGCACGCAGTGGCCGCCACCCCCCGCAGCCTTCCCTCCTCCTAGAAGATACTGGTCTATGGACAAGATCCCTGTGAAAGGAGAGAAAAAGTGGAAGAGTGGAGGAGGGAAGAGCAAGGGGCGAGCTAGGGACAGAGGGGAAGACGCAGGACGGGCCACTATGTGTTCCTGTAGCCTTTACCCCCAACCACATCCTTACCCACATCCACACAGCCGCTCGCACACCTCCCACTCCAAGAGAGGAGCCACGGCACTTTCCCATAGCCAGGAAGAGCTTCTCCCCCACTGCCACAGCTTCAGCGGGGGCTCTCGCCCCAAGCCTCTGCCCCCCAAACCAGATCCCAGTCAGGCCAAATCAGGCAGCCAATCTAACCTCAGCCTCAGCACACAGCCCACAGACCATCCGCCGCAGCCCTCACCGTCACCACCCCAGCAACCGTCCATGTCTCCCACCTCCCTCCCGATGCCCATCCCGCCTCCGCCCTCCTCATCCTCCGTCTCACCACCAGCAGGGGTAGGGATGGCAGGCCAGGGCCAGGCTCAGGCTTCGGCCAGTGCCAAACTCCAGTATCAGAGACTGCGCTCAGTGCCACAGCCACGGAGGTTCTACTCCCCCCACCTGCCACTCAAAGCCAAGAGCCTGTGCTCACGCCGAGGGTCGGCCCACTTCTCCAGCCTGGAGAGCGAGGTATGACAGGGGGAGAGGAGAGAGGGAGACGTGGGAGCGAGCACCACTGCTACTGAGAACCGTGGTACCATGGCAGCTGGAGCCAGGGATGACACCAGAGATATGACTGCCTTGGTGACCATAGGTAATCAATTAGCGACCATCACTGGGGAAACTAATATAGACAGTAGTTCTACTGCTACCACTACTCTGTGTGAGAGCAACGCTACCGCCACCCGCTCCATTGTACGCGTTCTAGTGAGGGCGACAGTGAGACGCCACACCAGGGTGAGCTACATCCGTTTGGATGGTTCCCATGACGACGTGAGTGAAGGCGAGACTGCATCACTGGGGACTGCAGCTCCTGAACTTCTTCTCCGCTCAGAATTGAGCTTTGTGATGTCATCTTCGGTTCTCCTCCCCTCCCCGAGTCACAACTATGGATAAGAGTAGTCTCCAACCTGTGAGTAATGATGTCATATTTGTACACACAAACACACATGCACGAGCACACAGACACACAGATACACACAGATATGTGCTCAAAACGTCTCCCTCCCTCTGGCTTTGAGAACACACCTCGGTGGGATGTGGAGAGACCCACCCTCTCCCAAAAGAGACCAGTGTTTGGTCAATAGACTCTGGCTCCCTGTCCTCATTGGCTGTTGGCTTTTGAACTGGATAGTGGACTGCTTCTTGGTGTTGGAGAGACTTCCCCCTCTTCTTCCCTTTTGTAAATCAGTTGATATGAAAAGCAATGCAGTCAGCTCTCTCATGCACTCTGTCTGCCTGATCACCTTTCACTGGGCAGTGAGGACAGTGCTATTTATTTGCCCACAGTGACCTCATGACACCATCAGACCCATCTAGCTCTACCCCAGGACCATCTACGTGATGTCATGTTTTACTAGAAACCCTTTTAACCAATCAGATTGAACAGGAACCACTTCTCCTCCTCCCTGTTGAAGCTTGTCATGTCACCTCTGGTCCAACCAGAGCTCGAACACAGTTGAGTATTTGAACAACAAACTGAACTTTAAAAGAGAAATAACAATAAGAACAAAAAAGACATGTAGCAGATTTTCTTTTATGTCTGTCTTTTCTTTTCTTTCTTACTCAGACTTTTCTTCCCACACCCTCTTTTTTATTCTATCAATATATTTCTCTCACTGTGGTAGTGTTTTAATAAAGAGGAGGCTGGATGTGGCTAGTGTTGGAAGTGGGAATGATTCAATAGCAGTGCCAAATTTCCACTCAAGAGCTTTCAGGCAAGATTGGTTTTCAAGTAATTTGTTTTCATAGATAAAGCCCCATCTTTTCTTTCCACATGTGAACAACGCATAATTCACCATCATGTAAGTGGATCAAGGGGATGATTGGTGTAATATCTGTAATTGGCACTAGATGGCTGCATAATATTCAAATAAGCTTTGGAGACAATTGTGCAAGAGGCTTCTGGTGAGTTTAATAACTGTAGCTACATGAAGCAGAGCAAGGGGCGTGCAGCTATGAACTTTATTATTTTTATGAAAGTGGCCAGTCAGGATTTATTCACAGGAAGTTAAAGGGGGATTGAAACCAAGTGCAGTGTGTTGTAAAAGCTCTCTTAGGATATTATTGTATTTCACTACTATACTGTACCTTGGCAGAGTTTGTAGACGATGGATTATATGAAGCACAATTCTTCATTGTATTTTTCAGACATGCGTGCCACAGTTGTAATTGCACAATCTACAGGTAACATATTTTGCTGATATGTGGAAAACTATTCACTTGATGTTAATCCATGTTGCTATTATGGACAATAAAATTCACTGTAACCAAGGTTCCAATAACAAAGTACCACAGATACTTGTGCTGAGGAAATGATCTTGTACTTTGACTATTTCCATTCAGCAAATAAGACTGAACGATATACTGTGAATGTTTTGAGTTCCAATTTGAGGTGCATATACAATAGCTGAGACTTCACTGAATGCAGTCAGTAATAACTCCTGTAATCAAGATTATCAGATGACTGTTTGACTTTGAGCAATATTCCCACCTTCAATGTGACAGGGATGCAATGGCACATCTGTTTGCACCTGAGACATTGTAATTGTTTTTTCTCTAGTTTAAAATGAGATCATTTGTTTCGGCCAGAGTCAGATGTTCCACGTCCTCAATGATTTTCTTACAGGTAGAATAGGTTTCATCTAATTTGGTCATGTGATTGTAATAAATGAGTTTAAGTCCACAGCACCTGGCTCTGGCTGACCAATATGAATACAAAATGCTTTGTGTTGAAGAGAGAGTAGTGAACTCTAGCATTGTATCTTCTGTGAGCTGTGCCAAAAGCCATCTATTGTGTAAACTGTGCCAATGTTGCCAACATTGCAATGCATACGCTCTCCATTTTCATAAGGTCAACATATCCACCTCATTTCTCACACTAAGACCAGCCACAGCCCAGCTCTTCTTCTATTGTAGTTGAATGTAGCTTTGACATGATGTAGCAAAAGAACACCTACTTTTAGACTTTGTAGCTTTTTGGATGCTGTTGATAATGGCTAGAAGGAGGGGGGAGGGGGGTTGACTTGCTATGTGAGGGACTGTGCGTTGTGTTTGTGCATGTCGTCACAGATCGAAGGGTTAGTTGACCTTCTCAATTCCCCTTTTAACTCCTTTGCCTTTAAATGAGGGCAGACTGTACCTTTTATCTGCACATGGATTGCTTTTTTTCTAGGTCTGCGTGGGGCAATTTTTAAATCAATCTGTCTTGGTTTTTAGAGAAATGCTTTTGCCGTTTCCCATCCTTTGGAAAGCCCCAGAGTCATTGCATGTTTAGCTGAATGAAATCTCAAAGATTTGTGGTGGGAGGGTTGTGTAGTTCAATTGTAGCAAATGCTTAGGACCCAGGGCAGCCACCTTTCAGTGAGGTAGTAAGCTCGCTCTACTCTGCACCCCAACAGTGGAAACCACGGCAACAGTTGCTTCCTGTGTAGTACAACACAGTCATTTTCAACCAATCAACAGGGCTTAAACCTGGTATGTCATTGAGCATTATTGATTTTTATTGAGGCGCTAATACTTAAGTCTGTGACTGCATGAACAGAAGTGACTCTTAAAAACCCTCTGGCTTATTTTGTTTTATTTATTTTTTATTTTATGCTGAGAAAAAAGAATATATTAAAATATGCTATGTTTTTGAGAATGTACCATGTTATACTGTGATTTAACTGAGATATTTTATTGTATTCAATTATCATTTGAATTCTATCATTTATCTATAAAGAAATATATATGTACAAATAAATATATACATATATATACATACAGGTATATATATATATTAGTTAAGTTTGGTATATTTGGAGGAAGTGTTAGATGAAATAGTTTTAAATGTTTTAGCTTTGTAGCGATTCTAGACACTGAAATCATTTTTGAATTTCGATTCCTCCTATATGACTGTGAAGACATTAGTGCCTGTGACAAAAAAGACAAGTAAAAGTCTAAACTCTCTATTCATCTGTATCTACTATAGCTATCAGTCTGTCACTCCTCTCGTACTACCTAACATTACTTTTTGACACTCGCTGCTTTTACACATCAGTACGTTTCGCTCACACAATCTGCTGTCTCTTTTGCTTTTTCCTGCTCTCCTCTGCAGTTCTTTCTCCTGGTTTTCATTAACAAGCTATGAACATTCTCCACCTCTTCTCTTTTAAAGTTTTATTATATGGTGATCACATCTCTTTGTTAATTAACCCATCCATTGACCTTTGCTTTTTTTCCTTTGAACACTTTCTTTTTAAATCAGCTCATTTCTCTGTCTGTCTCTCACTTAGCAAAAAACAGAGACCAGTAGATACTGTGTTCTTGCTCCTTTTGACTGATTGTTGATGATGATGATCAATTAATTGATTGATGAAATAATTAATGAACAATGTTACTATTACTGATGTGACTGAAGTGTGTATCTGACGACCATGCCACTGTAGCAAGTCTGGGCTGTACCACACCACCAGCGAGCAAATGAGGCCACAGTTGCTATGGTGTTGCCATGGCATTTTCATGGCGTTGCCATGGTGTCCTCTGCACCGCCACCACCTGGTGCCTGCTGGGTAATATAGTATAACGTCCTTCACTTTCCCCAAAGCACTGGTCAAAAATCTGCTATGATCCCCTCTGCTCAGTCCTGACCTTAATCAATGGGAGGTGAAATATTTAAAGCTCACTTTGGGAGAGTGCTGAGGGGCAACATGGTGGTGATGTGTCTGCTGTCTATGCTGATCTAGACTGGACTGGTTTGGCTTGAAGTGGCTATGATAAAGTGTTGATATTGTATTGATCACCTAATCTTTAAATCATCAGTTTGTGCTGCCCTGCATGTTATCCCACAAGCTTCATATCACGGATAGCCTCAAACCAGTCAGGACAGAAGTGTGTTTCTGTATCTATACTTGTGTATTTCCAGTATTAAGTGTGTGTGTGTGTGTGTGTGTG